>NC_056748.1:993506004-993541004 GCF_019279795.1 Protopterus annectens | reverse complement strand
CATGCGGGCAGTTCAGGGGTTGTTAGCACATTATGGTAATGTTGGATCTGATGTTTTGTGTGTGTGCTCCCATTTGTGGAAGCTCACCAGTTTCGATGTTGGGGGACAGGACAATTTAAGTAGTGTGTGCTAGCAGCCTTGATGCATAGTAGAGGACTCTGTTGCAGGTAAGAAATTTCCTTCTGGGTAGTAGAGTATTTTTTTTCTGGGGACAGAATGTTGTTCAGCATTATATACTGAGCCATATACTAGCATTTGAGAGGGATCAGTATGCTGGTTAGTACATAATCATTGTGAAGTCAGCCATTTCTGTCACATAGGTTACATACTGTGACCAGCAGGAACTGTGCTGTGCCAACATGGGGATTGGTGCACTTTCAGGGTAGGATATTTAGCACTGTGTGGGGTGGTGGCTGGCAGATAGGGGTGTTGTGTGATCTTGCATTAAACAGTTTGTGTATCTGAGTGGAGTTTGTATGTCAGTCTATTGCACACAGAGCCACACATGGCAAAATAGGGCTTTTATAAATCTGGCCCTAAGAATCACAGAATATTATCTGAGAAGAGCAACATCTCCAAACTGGATATCACACTTCAAGCAAATACAGTAACTGTTTTATTAACTGCATTTAACAAATACTGTATTTTTATGTTTTGTCCTCTTAAATGAGGTAGCCCAGTCTCATAATACAGGGAATCCTCTATTATGAAATGTCAGCTCCTGGCTGTTTATATCATGTGTTCTTGATTGAACAAGCTCAAAAGCAGACTATTTTGTGTACAGTAATAGGATAACTTAAACATGTGTGTGTGTGTGTGTGTGTGTGTGTGTGTGTGTGTGTGTGTGTGTGTGTGTTTAGAGGTGCAGGCCTACCTGAATCCTTCAAATATCCAGCAAGTCCACCACTCCCCAATTTGTATGCCTTCACATTTGCGCAACAGTGAGAAAATGAGAAATTGCACAAAGCAGCATGCAGCAGTTTCAAGCAAACTTTTTTCCACATTGATTAGAGTAAACAAGTAACACTTGAGATTGCATGGATCAAGGACTTACAGAGATATCTAACTGCATGGATCAAGGACTTACAGAGATGTCTAACTGCATGGATCAAGGACTTACAGAGATGTCTAACTGCATGGATCAAGGACTTACAGAGATGTTTAACTGCATGGATCAAGGACTTACAGAGATGTCTAACTGCATGGATCAAGGACTTACAGAGATGTCTAACTGCATGGATCAAGGACTTACAGAGATGTTTAACTGCATGGATCAAGGACTTACAGAGATGTCTAACTGCATGGATCAAGGACTTACAGTGATGTTTAACTGCATGGATCAAGAACTTACAGAGATGTTTAACTGCATGGAACAAGGACTTACAGAGATGTCTAACTGCATGGGTCAAGGACTTACAGAGATGTTTAACAGCATGGATCAAGGAGGACTTACAGAGATGTCTAACTGCATGGATCAAGGACTTACAGAGATGTCTAACTGCATGGATCAAGGACTTACAGAGATGTCTAACTGCATGGATCAAGGACTTACAGAGATGTCCAACTGCATGGATCAAGGACTTACAGAGATGTTTAACTGCATGGAACAAGGACTTACAGAGATGTCTAACTGCATGGATCAAGGACTTACAGAGATGTTTAACTGCATGGAACAAGGACTTACAGAGATGTCTAACTGCATGGATCAAGGACTTACAGAGATGTTTAACTGCATGGAACAAGGACTTACAGAGATGTTTAACTGCATGGAACAAGGACTTACAGAGATGTCTAACTGCATGGATCAAGGACTTACAGATATGTCTAACTGCATGGATCAAGGACTTACAGAGATATCTAACTGCATGGAACAAGGACTTACAGAGATGTCTAACTGCATGGATCAAGGACTTACAGAGATGTCTAACTGCATGGATCAAGGACTTGCAGAGATGTCTAACTGCATGGATCAAGGACTTACAGAGATGTCTAACTGCATGGATCAAGGACTTACAGAGATGTCTAACTGCATGGATCAAGGACTTACAGAGATGTTTAACTGCATGGAACAAGGACTTACAGAGATGTCTAACTGCATGGATCAAGGACTTACAGAGATGTCTAACTGCATGGATCAAGGACTTACAGAGATGTCCAACTGCATGGATCAAGGACTTACAGAGATGTCTAACTGCATGGATCAAGGACTTACAGAGGTGTTTAACTGCATGGATCAAGAACTTACAGAGATGTCTAACTGCATGGATCAAGGACTTACAGAGATGTCTAACTGCATGGATCAAGGACTTACAGAGATGTCTAACTGCATGGATCAAGAACTTACAGAGGTGTTTAACTGGATGGATCAAGGACTTACAGAGATGTTTAACTGCATGGAACAAGGACTTACAGAGATGTCTAACTGCATGGATCAAGGACTTACAGAGATGTTTAACTGCATGGAACAAGGACTTACAGAGATGTTTAACTGCATGGATCAAGGACTTACAGAGATGTCTAACTGCATGGATCAAGGACTTACAGAGATGTCTAACTGCATGGATCAAGGACTTACAGAGATGTCTAACTGCATGGATCAAGGACTTACAGAGATGTCTAACTGCATGGATCAAGGACTTATAGAGATGTTTAACTGCATGGATCAAGGACTTACAGAGATGTCTAACTGCATGGATCAAGGACTTACAGAGATGTCTAACTGCATGGATCAAGGACTTACAGAGATGTTTAACTGCATGGATCAAGGACTTACAGAGATGTCTAACTGCATGGATCAAGGACTTACAGAGATGTTTAACTGCATGGATCAAGAACTTACAGAGATGTTTAACTGCATGGAACAAGGACTTACAGAGATGTCTAACTGCATGGGTCAAGGACTTACAGAGATGTTTAACTGCATGGAACAAGGACTTACAGAGATGTCTAACTGCATGGATCAAGGACTTACAGAGATGTTTAACTGCATGGAACAAGGACTTACAGAGATGTCTAACTACATGGATCAAGGACTTACAGAGATGTTTAACTGCATGGAACAAGGACTTACAGAGATGTTTAACTGCATGGAACAAGGACTTACAGAGATGTCTAACTGCATGGATCAAGGACTTACAGAGATGTCTAACTGCATGGATCAAGGACTTACAGAGATATCTAACTGCATCGAACAAGGACTTACAGAGATGTCTAACTGCATGGATCAAGGACTTACAGAGATGTCTAACTGCATGGATCAAGGACTTACAGAGATGTCTAACTGCATGGATCAAGGACTTACAGAGATGTCTAACTGCATGGATCAAGGACTTACAGAGATGTTTAACTGCATGGAACAAGGACTTACAGAGATGTCTAACTGCATGGATCAAGGACTTACAGAGATGTCTAACTGCATGGATCAAGGACTTACAGAGATGTCCAACTGCATGGATCAAGGACTTACAGAGATGTCTAACTGCATGGATCAAGGACTTACAGAGGTGTTTAACTGCATGGATCAAGAACTTACAGAGATGTCTAACTGCATGGATCAAGGACTTACAGAGATGTCTAACTGCATGGATCAAGGACTTACAGAGATGTCTAACTGCATGGATCAAGAACTTACAGAGGTGTTTAACTGGATGGATCAAGGACTTACAGAGATGTTTAAATGCATGGAACAAGGACTTACAGAGATGTCTAACTGCATGGATCAAGGACTTACAGAGATGTTTAACTGCATGGAACAAGGACTTACAGAGATGTTTAACTGCATGGATCAAGGACTTACAGAGATGTCTAACTGCATGGATCAAGGACTTACAGAGATGTCTAACTGCATGGATCAAGGACTTACAGAGATGTTTAACTGCATGGATCAAGGACTTACAGAGATGTCTAACTGCATGGATCAAGGACTTACAGAGATGTCTAACTGCATGGATCAAGGACTTACAGAGATGTCTAACTGCATGGATCAAGGACTTACAGAGATGTTTATAGTGGATCATGATCAGGTCACCAGTCATATCCAAGAGGTTAATGTGTACTAGATTCAAGAACACATTAACAAATGCTTATGACTGATGATGCAATCATAAATTATTATAATATATCAGGAATTTTAGCTGTCCAAATGTACTACTAGTTTTAAAAATGCATAGAATTGTGAAGTGTTTAAGAAGCTTAGAATCTGTCACATACTTAGTGCTGCCATACAAATGTCAGAAACGACATGTGCTGCCATACAAATGTCAGAAACAACATGTTCTGCCATACAGATGCCAACAGCAAACATGTCTTACCAACCAAAAGCTGCAAACATATATTTGACAGTTTGCTGTTCCATGTTTATTGTTGCTTAGGCAGCACAATGTGTGTTACAGCTTTCAAAACTGTTGACTGTCTTCCATTACAATTCTGTGTTTCCTGCAGTCTATGCAAGATGACTAATAACAAGATTCATCCATATGACACTTGCTATCACAAGTCTGCTATACCATGGCTTTTACATATGAACTTTGCCTGTAAGAATTGGTTTTGGATCATATATAACAATTACTTTAATATCAAGTTGTTGTTCAGCATTTTGCTGTACAGGGTGTATAACATTATGTTTAATTTGTGATATGATAGTCATATATACTGCTATCCAGATTATTACCCTGCCTGTAAGATTATGTTTCCACCACAGTCAGGAAATCCTTGTATCTGGCGGAGTTAACTTCCAAGTGAATATCTGGATCTGAAGAAGTCATGTTAGTGCTGTACCCTTCCTTTATCAGACCTGTCGTTGAATATAATTGGTCCTTTGGTATGTACAAATCCAATCATTCAATTACCTTGATAGAGTATCGTGACTGTCCTTATACTCAGCCTGCTGAGAGGGGCCCCATGTCTCACTCTTCAAGCCATGAAAGATCTAGTGCCATCTAACCTCCTATTTGCAAAACCAGTGGCCCTATAAACATCAAGAACAAGGATTTAAATAAATATCAGCAAATAAAGAAGACTTGCTGGAGAGATAGGTTCCCACCTCAATGTATTCCTAGCCTATGGAATCAGTAACCACTACAGGGAAAACAAAGTGCTACTTTAGCTACCTTTAAGGCTAGTCTTGGTGACTGTATGGGTAGACATAAATTTACATCATGATTATTATGTACAGGCCTGCTTGATTTGGGACCTTACCATTATTAACTGCTTGAAAAGGGTGGCAAGAACTTTTAAGTTTGTCTACTTAAAGGTATATATGGCTAAGCATAGCATCTTATTCTCCCTGTGACTGCTTGCCTAGTATGCCCCCATGTGCCAGATTATGATATGTCTCTAGTGTGAGTGGCACTGGGTATGTGTGGTACTTCACACAGTGCTTGTGAGTGAGACTGGATTTGTATGGACTTCACACAATGCTTGTGAGTGGCACCAGGAGAGCTGTATCGGGCATACATGATCCACTTCTGGGATTGTTTCCAAGTTAACTAAAGTGCAAATATGCTTGAAAACAGATCTCTTGCTTGTAAGTGGCACTGGGTGTGTGTGGCACTTCACATTGTGTTTGAAAGTGGTACTGGATGTGTGTGGTACTTCACACAGTGCTTGTGAGTGGCACTGAATGTATGTGGTGCTTCACACAGTGGTTGTGAGTGGCACTGGATATGTGTGGTACTTCACACAGTGCTTGTGAGTGAGACTGGATTTGTATGGACTTCACACAATGCTTGTGAGTGGCACCAGGAGAGCTGTATCGGGCATACATGATCCACTTCTGGGATTGTTTCCAAGTTAACTAAAGTGCAAATCTGCTTGAAAACAGATCTTTTGAAATTATGAAGTGTTTAGCTGTTTTGTACGTGTGTTGTGTGACAGTTTATCATTAACTCCTTTCTGTTATTAATGACATGTGCAAACTATATCCTCACTGCTTTTTCTAACAACAATTTAAGGTAGCAATGACAGTAAACTTGGTAAATCTGATAAATTATTTGCTTGTAAAACCAGCTCAGTGGAATAATGCATCAGAACTGCAGATCAGTAATCATAAACATGCCTGACACCATTAAAGGGTAAAATATCCTTTAACAAGTCCTGAGAAATTGAAAAAAAGTAGAACCATGGAATTAAATGATTTCTCTTTATTATTCATGATTTTGTCAACATACCATGAAACATTTTTGCCATGACTGTAAAGTGTATCTCCCTCTTCTTTGGTTGAATATACCTTCAGTTTACCCTGACTAAATGTGTGTGTGTGTGTGTGTGTGTGTGTGTGTGTGTGTGTGTGTGTGTGTGTGTGTGTGTGTGTGTGTGTGTGTGTGTGTGTGTGTGTGTGTGTACATTTGTTTATGCAGGATGTCATTGTCAGTGTCCCATTCTGTCAACAAACTGACATCATCACAACCTTCAGAGTGAACTTGTTACAGCCCCACTATAAATGTTCATGTACTTAGGACATTATCATAGCTCCATTTCTCAAAATAAAAAGAGGGAGACATTGACTATAAACACACAAAAATAAAACAAACCAAAAAAATAAGATTTTGTACCTGATTTGCATGGTAAAAGATTTTCTGAGAATGAGTAATTTTTTTTGAGATAATTTGTTAGTTACTCCATCCAGGTATATAAAAGTTCCATCAAAACAAGTGCAGAAGTAACCTTTATATCAGATGTCACAGAGAGATCTCTCACATTTATAGAAGTGCAGTACCTGCAAATGTGAAATGCCTTTGCTTTTTAATTTAAAACTGATGACAAATTTTCAAGATTTTATTTTAATTTGGTCCTTGTAAAATGACAAGTAATGCTTGTTGCGCACTGGCAGAAATGACATTTCATTCCAAAGGTGTGAATCTCATCCAGATATTAGGGCATCAACTATTTTTGTGTCTGCAAGCTGAAGTTGAAACTGACTGTATTTTTATTACAGACAGGTGCTGAGACTTATATTATTCTGAACAGGTACCAGTTTGACATTGTAGAGAAATGTTCAAAAATGTCTGATCCAGGCTACTTCTCATAATTTCTGGAGCAAATCTGGGGTAGTTGGTTTTATTAGAAGATTTCCTTCTTTTTCCCTAGCCTCAAGTTTCAACAGAACCAGTCTAGAACCCCCAGTCACCTGATACTGAACTTGCTGATAACTGGTTTCAATAGGAAATTGTTACTGGTGCATTTTCTAAGGGTGTATTGCCAGTGATTCCTTCATTTTAGGAGATTTTCCCTTATTCATATTTGTGTGGCAATAGTATATACACTACTTCAGGGGGTGTGGGAGGCAAGTGGAGTGTGTGTGTGTGTGTGTGTGTGTGTGTGTGTGTGTGTGTGTGTGTGTGTGTGTGTGTGTGTGTGTGTGTGTGTGTGTGTGTGTGTGTGTGTGTGTGTGTGTGTGTGTGTGTGTGTGTGTGTGTGTGTGTTTGTGTTGGGGGGAGTTCCCTGTGAAAAACAATTATTTTGGAGTTTTTTTGGCAGGTTTGATCTTGAAATGTTTTAATTTAGTGAGCTGAGTCCTCCGTGAGATTAGTAGGCGAGGCATGCTGTAAAATATTATGACAACTCCCCTGCAACTGTGCTAACATTTCCTTATCTAACAATCAGCACAAACAATGCAGTAGGAACCAGCAAACAAAAGGTATTTGGTTATAGCTGTGTTGTTCTGTGAAGGGGTGGCATATTTCAGTATCGGCTGAAATTGAAAAACAAAGTAGGACCAGCAGTGCTTTAGGCTGAAACAGCAGCAATGATGCTGCCAGATTGCAGCGTGATTCTGATATAACATATGTTATATACATGCATTTCTCCCTGGGCATCCACTGAAAATGGACTCGGTTCCAGTCGGAATCCAACTCCAGAAAAGGAGCCCAGATGTATTTTGAATTTAAAGTAACCTAAGCTCCTGAGACAGCAGTATAACACAGATTAAGCCTTTAAAGTCAAAATAAATCTGGGTTTCTTTTCTGGAGTAGAATTCCATAATGGAAAAGTAGATATTTGGTTCTGTTTTGGTGTTTATAAACTTTTTCCACATTTTCCAGCCCAGCTGCTGCTTTTTATCTGTCCCAGTCAGACTTTCCCCATAAACTAATATTAAATAAAATAAATAAATAAATAAAAAACTGTTACAAGCACATTTTAAAACATGACAAAAGTTATGCTTAATGAAAAAAATGTAGATAGTCCTAAATTCAAGTAGAAAAAAAGCCTGAAGTCTGGGTCGATTATGTAAAGGCTGAGCACAATGTAGCTGAAACTAGCAGAAATGCAAGCAAATTTGTGGAATAATTTCAGGAAAAGTCATTAAAATATTTTAAAATACATTGTCAAAGCAACCTATCCAGAGAAGCACTGTAAGAAGCTGCAAACCATTGCTGAAGACAATATGACCTAGTGGAGAAGGCAACACCACTAAAAATGTTATTTATTTATTTATTTTACATTTGTTGACCAGGCTAGTCTAACTGGATATATGTCCATTTTCAGTAGAGGCCCGGGGAGAAAAGCTCCACATAAAACAGATAGACACAAAGAGCATTAAAAATTCAGTTACAGAACATTAAACTTCAGATACAGATAGTTTGTCAGACTAACACAAGTGTTTAAGATAATTTAGCATACTTGATGGAACAGAAAAATAGAACAAAATATAAGATAAGATAATCCTTTGTGTTTTTTTTTTTTTTTAATGTGGCACCATTCATCTCAGAAGACAAGACAATGTACAATTATCTAGATGCATGCCTTGTTAAGCACTCATTCTCTAACTGCTTTATATATTTATATATATATATAGAGAGAGAGAGAGCGCGGGAGGGTTCAAACTAAGCAGTAAGGAAGAAATTGTACAAATTCTGTTTAATAGTCCAGACTGAAAAAAGGTCACTAGCCTAACTTTTGTGAAAAAAGTGTCAATCTGTAACCTGTAATCTTTATGATATCAGAAAATAGGTGGGTGGGAGGATGGCATAATGGTTAAGGTGGTTAACTTATAACACAAGGTGCAAGGTTTGATTCTCACATGGGTAATTGGCTAGGTTTAAAATGGCCCCCACTGGCAGTTAGCCTAGTGCTAATCTATGAACCCATGAACATATGATTCAAATTCCTCTTTACCCTGGTTTGGCACCTATGTCTCTAATGGACACAGAAAGCTGTAAACACGTCTGCTTACACTTATCAAGGGTATTAGATTTTGCCAGAGATTTGGGATGCATGGCTAGGCTTAAAAAGGCCCTTGGGTCATTAGCCTAGTAAACACCTATGAACCTAAATCATAGACTTCAATCTTGCACACCTGCAGTTTGATGTGGTTCTCAAACTAAATCTAGAAGAAATATTTATGAGTTACCTAAATTGTTTATTTTACATGATAAAGCTAACCGGAACTTTTATTTTACTAGACTAAATTAAAATAAGAATCTAGACAGCTATATAGATAGACAGATAGATACTCATTATGTAGAGTGCTTAAATTCCTGCACTGAAAATTTAGACTTTATTTTGCTACAAAGGACTTTTGTAGTAATTTTGCATTGTGCTACATTTTGAGAAAGATGCAGAAATATTTGCTCTAATTTTCTTAGAAAACAACATATTACTAATTAATAAAACTTATGCAGAATCTTGTAAGTTTAATTTTAAACAATACCCCTTTGATCATATGTCATCAGTAAGAAAATTCATGCTTCACAGAATTTTATTACAAATTTTTAGTGTAAGGTCTTAAATTAATAAATGCAACTACACTCATTAAAACAATTATTTAGCTACAGTGCTATATTAACTGTTGCTTCACTCTGTAAATGTCCAAATGTTTCTGTTCAAAAATGCTGTGTTTACGTCTTTTTTTCTTCTCCAGACTCATTTATTTGTCTGATTGATGCTTTGTTGATGAACGATTCACACTGAGCACTTTGCAAGTTTCACTACTCCTGAGACAGTGTGGAAGGTAGCACTGGCAAACGTGCAATATAAATGTAATCAACTACATTGTGCATAATGCATAACACAAGAACACTTTAAGAAAACTAATATAACCTTTAGTGAATAAGTTCACAGAACATTAAACAGACGAAAATAAAATCGACTGCTAAATAACATGTAATGAGTGAAGCAAGTTGTTTGACAGTGACTGGTTAGGTGTTTTAGCTTCTGACCACACTGCTATCTGTAAGATCATAACTCTTGTAAGGTCACAAAGAATAATTCAAGTCCAGTCAGCCAGACATTTGTGTTTAATAATTCTAAGACACTGATAAGGTGACATATTTATTTTACATTTAAAGAAACTGCCAAAAGTATGAAAAACTATTCCCTGTAAATCAGTTTGTGGTTTACTCTTGGCCTTTGCAAGGCAGTTTGCAGGCACTTTACTGTAGTAAAGGAAAGGCTTAGCTTTCATCAGTTAAATGTTATCCAGATGATGCATTTTGTTAACTTTTCAGAATAAGTTGTTTACATTTTGGCCACAGACATGCATAGTATGCTTGCGTTCAGTTATATTTTAATGCTATTACATATAGCCATGTTTGTATCAAAAGCAGAAAGAAATAGATCCTTAAAGTGTAAGGGGCCTAACGGTCCTATAATGTTTGTTATGTCTACCTATGAGACACTTAACCCTGGACACTGTTGCTGATAAGTTCCATGAAGCTGCAGTGCGCATAAAAAGTTGTAATGAAAAACTCCAAATGACATTCAGTCACTCGACCTTGAAAATGACAATGCTGGCATAATGACAAGTGTTCCATTTGGGCTTGTGTCATGGTCAGTGACACCAAACTTCTGTAAGAGCACTATGTCCAAAGCACTGGACTCACTTCTATATCTATGTCTCTTTTCCTGTTTTTTTTCTGAAATAATGTGTACTTTTATTAATATTTTAATCTACCAGTAATCTATGTTAGTAATACTCTTTGCTTTCTTTCCCATAGCACTGTCACTAATGTACTCGAAAAGAAAGTTCAGTAAAGTGGACAATGTGCTAACCACATTTTCAACACTTTCTACATAAACGTAAAAAATTACCAATAAGTAAATACTGCAAGAATACTAAATAAACTGTAAATCTTATAAAACTTTAAAAAAGTGCATTAATCTGAAATTTAACTTGAACAACACACTGCATACATAACAAAGATTTAGCACTGGCTTTTGAACATAATCTAAGTTTTTGGAACCTTATTTATTTATTTTTTTTTTATTTATCCTTTTTTTAATTTTTAATGATAGTTAAGAGAGAAATAGAAAACGTTCCCATCAATACAAAATGTTAATTTAATTTTTGGAGTTAATGAATTGCTGTTGGACATGGCCATAAATTGTGGGATTTATAGTTTAAAAAGACATATTTTGTCACTTCAGTTTTCATTTTTTTCTTGTCTTTTTGCACCTGTAATGTCTCTTGTTTTTGTATAGCTGAATATGGTAGATTAATAAAGGTAACACTGATGCTAAGGTGGGAGTGCTCCTCAGCCTGATTGTTTTGAGGCATTCTAAGAGTTTGACTGGGTTTCTAATACTGAATGAAGTGATTTTGGCCTTGATTGTGCTGCCAAGTGGCCAGTTTTGACTATAAGTCCTTTTACTAGAGAAGATGGCTGTGGAACTTGGAATGCATGGATGGCACCAGGTCAATGAAAGAGGAAGTGATAAGACTTCCCTATGGGAAACAGTCACTTGTTGGACTCAAGAAGATGACCTCTCAACTATGGGTTAACTTCAGTTTAAGGTCAAGCATAGGCAAAAGGAAGAAATTATATACCGTATAAAGACAACAACAACATGCACCTCTACCTCACCTTACTCAAGCATGTTAAACCATGCCTGTTAACCTATGAAAAACCCTTTTCTTAACAGTATCACTACACAATGGACACAGAGGCATGAATCATCAAGCATGCACAACACACTACATCTATCCCCTAACCTAGCCCTTAATGTAACCCAAACCTACAAATACACACACTCCATAACAATCAGGAATACACTGTCAAAAAAATTGCCATTTAGCACTCTCACTCACTCACTGGATCATTCACTCATACACAGACAGACTGTAAAATCAATCCATTTACATAGCCATCACTCTCAACCTAACCCAAAAACACTTGAGTGCACACACACACACACACACACACACACACACACACACACACACACACACACACACACACACACACACACACACACACAATCCAGTCCCACTTATTCTAAGTAAAAATATACTAATTTCCTATCTTCAAACAAAATCCCTATCAAAAGTCACACTATTCGATCTAGTTCCCCAACCTAAAACATCATCAAATTACCATTCAGCATACTGTCTGACCCCCATGTGTGTGTGTGTGTGTGTGTGTGTGTGTCTGTATACACACACACATAGATATACACAATTACATACATATAGATACAAACTATATATATATATATATATATATATATATATATATATATATATATATATATAATATTTAGAGATATATATGTGCATTTAAATTAACCATCCCATAATAACAGATGTGTCAGAGTTGAATGAATTTTTCCCTTCCCCACAGCTGACTATAACCTGCTACCAGCTTTTACCCTCCTTCACTGTGTCTACTGGACCTGCCTTATCCTCCCTTGGGCTTTGTCTGAACCATGTCTGGTGCTGGTGAGGAGATTGAGAATGCTGGTGCAACATTACATTACTGCCAAGGTCTATGTCACTCTGTGGCAGCCTTGCACACTGCACAACTGACATTCACAATCACTGCCTTCATCTGGTGCATGAGATTTTCCATACATGAGTAACCTCCCAGGTAAGCTCCATACTACTTACACAGTGTGGAGCTTGCCAGGCTCTGAATTCTGATTATACAGTGTGGAGCTTGCCAGACTCTGCATGCTGCTTATACAGTGTGGAGATTGCCAGGCTCTGAATGCTGCTTATACAGTGTGAAGCTTGCCAGACTCTGAATGCTGCTTATACAGTGTGGAGATTGCTAGGCTCTGGATGTTGCTTATACAGTGTAGAGCTTACCAGGCTCTGAATGCTACTTATACAGTGTGGTGCTTACCAGGCTCTGAATGCTGCTTATACAGTGTAGAGCTTGCCAGGTTCTGAATGCTGCTAATTGCAGCAAGCCTGGGCTGCCTCCATGCCCCTCAGGATTGGCAAGCTAGTGTCAGCCCATCACTCAGTCTCCTCTGTAGTCCCTCCACTACTCAAGAGTTTTGTGAAGTTTTGTAATAATTCCACACATCTGGAAAACAAAACACTTTGTTTCATCTTGAGGTCTGACCCATTCTATGGGCAATTCTATTACACCGATACATGGCTTGTTATATTGTTACATATTTTTACTTAACTGCAATTCAGGGATGAAAATGTGCAGGAGTCATCTTGTACCGAATCTATTATTTATATCTGACATGATCCACGGTTAACCTGTCATTACGCAGTATAATGAGCCTGGTTGTCAAAGCCCAAAACAATTTAAATGATACAGCTATCTTTGTTTTAGTGTGTGTGTGTGTGTGTGTGTGTGTGTGTGTGTGTGTGTGTGTGTGTGTGTGTGTGTGTGTGTGTGTGCGCGCATGTTGTTTCTTTATACACTGTTATCAGGGGCTGTACCCTCCATATTATCTCTGCAACAAGATTTCAACTTCATCTTCTAAAATAAAATAGAAAATACAATAGTCCTGGTGTACAAATAAATGTAGAGACACACTGTGAAACACTGAACTGAAAATCGTAGGAACCAATTCAAAAACCACACTCAGGCAAATAAACTTAGCGCTTTCATCCACTTTAATGACGTGAACTTCATCAGAAACGTTTCTGATGAAGTTCACGTCATTAAAGTGGATAAAAGCGCTAAGTTTATTTGCCCAAGTGTGGTTTTTGAATTGGTTCCTACGATTTTCAGTTCAATAGTCCTGGTGAAGTTACGTATTTCCCAAATCCAAACAATGGTCCAAAAAAAGTGGAAAAGATCAGCAGTGCTGGTTTAGTTCTCTGTAAGTTAGTGTATTAAAACCAAAACATAATTTTCCCTCTTTTAAAACCAGTTTGCACTCAATGTATACAGAACTCCATTCCATAATCCAGTAATACAGCTTTTGATTGAGAACAATGTATATGAAAATGGTTTCACTGTACTATACACAGCTGCATCATTACTATAAAAAGTTAAAAGTTTCACACATTTAATAAAATATACACCTCTTGAAAAAGTAAACAATGCTGCACACAGCTGCACAATGATTCTTTTAAGAGAAAAATACTTTTTCTTCAGTAGGAGTTAGAAAAAGAAAGAGAAGATCTTCTGCACCTGTGTCCCAATAATATGGTTAGTCAAGAGCAATCACTCCTAGAATAAGAATATTAGTGAAACAACTATTCTTATAAAATCCTTATAAAAGGGACATTCCTTCAGAAGTGGAAGCTTTTAAAGCTAAAAGCAAAAAGTTACATAATTCCCTTTTGTTTTACTATTACTGTACTGTCTACATCACAAGCCAGAGATGTTGTATGATGCTCAGAGTACATTAATCCACATGGGTAACATTCCATAATTACCTATAATATTATCTGTAAAGGGCCAGCCCCATTAGCAATGCTGGCCTTCTAACTGTAACAGAAATAGTTGATTATTTAAAACTGAAATATGCAGTTTGATTTGTAGCCTTATGTATGTTCTGAGATAATGAAGATACAGAGTTCTTTCCCTTTGGTATTTACTATGAAATTATTCTAAACTCAAATGCTGCACTTCAGAAAACAAGTAATCATTCTGATAACAAATGTATTTAAATATTTAAAGCTCTTATATATTTTTAGTTATATATTTTTATTTACTGCTTGGCAAATGCGGGCGTTCATGGTGGTGCAGTGGTTAGCATTGCTGCCTCAAAGCAAGAGGTTCTCTGGTTCGATTCTCAGCTGGGGTGCCTTCTGTGCAAAGACTGCATGTCCTCCTTGTGGTCGTGTGTGTTTCCTCCGTGTGCTTCGGTTTCCTTCCACATCCCAAAGACATGCAGTAGGTGGATTGGACACTCTAAATTGGCCCTAGGTGTATGTGTGTGCATATGTGTGCCTTCTGTGGAAGGTTGGGTGTCGGGCTGGCAACTGACACCGTAAAATTCCACTGGCAATCATGAGTGGACAGATGATCCACTGTGGCGACCCCTGACCGGGAAAAGCTGAAGAAGAAGAAGAAGAAGAAGAATTTACTGTTTGGCAAATGTGAGTGGGTAGCCTGGACAAGACCATCATCAGTCAAAACACAAACTCTAAAAACCAAGTAATACAATAACAGAAGTATGAAGAGAATATAGATTTGATAAAACCTTTGCAGTAGAATTTACAGACTGGAAGGCTGAAGGGAATATAAACAAGTGAAAAAGCAGTTACTAAAATGACAGCAGTAAAATGTAATAAAATGTAGATGTAACTACAGTATAACCAATACAACTGCAACTACAGCATTATAACTGTCAGAAACGTATCAGCAACCGAGCTATAATTTACAACAAATTGAAAGCATACATTTACATCAGCAGGAGAAAGGCAATTATTTACAGCACAATTCTTGGTAGAATTGTTACAAATGGAAATTGGAAGTTATTTACAACATATGTTTTTCTAGGTATGTGTTAGGCTGAGAGATATAGATTGCTATAATACATTTCATGATACTCTGCAGTCACTTGTTCTTCAGGATTTATTGCCAAAGTTTTAGGGGTGTTGATGCTATAATAAATTTTGCGACTCACTGCAGTAACTTGTCCAGTTGGATTAAGAGATGTGAGGTAGAAGATTGCCTGGCAGGTGATGCGGCACTGACTGACAAATTTAAATTATTTTTTTAGAAAAGGTAATCCTTTAACTTGGGTTTGAAGGCTGTCAGTGTTGACTCATTGTGCAGAGCAGTTGGAAGCTGATTCAAACTAGCAGGAACAGTTTGTGAAATGGCTTTTCTACCTATTAATAGGCCAAAAAAGTCCGAAACAAACCTGCTAGCAGCTGAAGGTGTTCCGTGAAAGAAAAACCAAAACTGTGAATAAATCACGAATGAACCACCATGGACATCCAAAAACTCTTTAAATCCTTTAATAAAATGAACCCTCAACAAAAATCCTTTTCCTTGTGGAAAAATATATAAAAACACAAAAGATGCACCATTCAGGATGGATAAGCGCTTTCAGGATTTTCCTTCCACAGATCCTGTTACAACCGAAAAAATGTTCCATTTAAGGAAGGCTTAACCAATCAAACACTACCACATTGGCAGCAATCTATTTAACACTGAATGCGTGATAAGAGACCTTGGGACCCAGGTGGACAGTAGTCTCTCCTTTGAAAGTCACATCGCCACAGTAGTCAGGAATTCCTTCTACATGGCACACCTCATCATAAAAGGGTTCTCATCCAGGAAAAAAGAAGTCATTGTTCCCCTCTACTCTACACTCATTAGACCCATTATAGAGTACAATGCACCTTTTGGAATGTACCTCACCAGACATCTGCAGCAGCTGGAAAGGCCAAAAAAGTACCTCACAAAGAAGATTACTGGCCTCAAACAAATGCCCTACACTGACTGCCTCAAACAACTCCAGCTTTACTCCATAGCATATCGCCTACTCCAAGGTGATCTCTGCCTAACATATAAAGCTATGTCAAACCCAGAGCTGTTGGACATGCTACACCGAAAGAAATCCCAATCCCTCCGAGCTACATGCTCTAGGGACCTAAACCTTGTCACCACAATAAACAGGACACACTGGAGGGATAGATTCCTGTCCCATAGACTTCCTTAACTTTGGAACAAGCTACCCATCTATGTCAAGCAAAGTTCTTCATTAGCACTCTTCAAGAAAAATCTTGATGAGTGGATGGGAAATAGGAAATACACCACAGGGATCACTTCTGTGTCTCTGCTCAACAGTGGCACAGGAAAATAACTTTCTTGGGTGGTGTATGCCATGGAACCTTGTTGGCTGGGCTTACGTAGGCCCTTGGGCCAATAGCCTAGTACCTACCTATGAACCTATAAGAAGTTTACACAAGCTGACACCTCCAGTGTGAACCAGAGGTAAAACATCTTTTCAGGACCTGATGGTAAAATTACACCCTCCCTAAATCCAGTCAATGGAAAAACTTCAAGTGTGAGTTAAAACATCTCTCCATTTGGTGTGCATTTACTTCCAAATGAGCACTGCTCTGCTAGAGCAGATACCAGTCCTCTTTCTTTAGATAAATTCAAAGAATAATGAAACATCTTAGTTAAACCTAAAACAAGATGTAGTAAACTGACACTCTGTTCCAATGGAATGAATCTTGGCACATAAGGGGCTGTTGTTCACAGTGCATGAACCATAATGAAACAACCTAAAGCAATCACAGTGCAAGTATAAGCCAATTCCTTCAGTTCATGCCAATAAAATATTCTATACAAGAAATAGCATAGAACGGGGGGGCAGTGAGGGAGGGGGGAGGCACGTGATTCTCCTTGATTCAAAACTAGCTGGAAAAATCAGTGACGGGTTTTGAAACATTTGGTCTTTAGAATGGGTTTTAATGGTACCACACCATTAAGTCCAGGTTCACGATCAGCTCATAGTTTGATGATCCAATCAATCTCACCAACCTCAGTATGATTATGCACATCGCCTCCTCTTATAATTTCAGGAATCAATTGTAGCACCATAAACTTAAAGGCATGTGCAGGATGCATTTTGACATGTGCTAAAGCATTGCCCTTGTCAAAATGGGCAATGTCATATATATGGCGAAGAATTCTTTCTTTAAATTGGCATACTGTCTTCCCTATATAAAAGGCGTTGCAATCCTGGTAGTCAGCCACATATATTAAATGCTTGCTATTGCAGCTGGCTCGCACCTTTAAGGAAAAAAATCTGGCCAGAAATTGGATGGCAAAACAGATTGCAGACATTGATGTACAGACAAGACTTGCATTTACCACATTTAATAATCCCTTTTCTACCCTCAGTGTGTTGAGTTCTTCTGGTAATTCCATCTTTATAACACAAGAGTCGTTTGACGTTCTTTTTATTTTTGAAGGTAAGTTTGGGTACGTCTCCCAATATTTTCCTTAGGCTCTGATCTTCCGTTAACACAGGCCAATATTTCCTGATGATGTTACATACTTGTCTAGCATCTGTGGAATAGGTTAAGATGCACCTTAATGGTGGACAATAGTTATTGTGCTTGATAACTTTCTCATCATGAGCAAATTGACTGGAAAATAGGGTCAACCTTCCTCTTTCTGATGTTCTGTGCATTGCAGTTCACATCCCTACTGGAATAACCTCTTCTTTGCAGATGTATTTTAAGTTGCTGAAACTCTTTTTCAAATTCATCATCAGCTATGCATAGCCTAGTTATTCTAGTGGCTTGATTTTCAAATATATTGTGGAAGACATGCCTTGGGTGCATGATATCTTTATGCAGGTAATGATTCCTCCAAGTTCTCTTTCTGTTAATACTGGTCTCCAGTCTTGTATCTCGATGTAAAAATAACTTTACATTGAGAAACTCAATGGCTGTCTTAGAGTACTGTGCTTCAAAAAACAGGAAGGTGGTTGTGCTGTTCAAAAATTCTATGAATAATTTTAGTTGAATGTCATCCCCTTCCGAGATAAAAAAAATATCCACAAATCGACCATAATAAATCAGGTGAGTAGCCCATGGGTTGGATTCATTGAAGACATGCTCTTTCTCCCATTGGGCAATCACAATGTTACGGTAACTATTCATAGGTTCATAGGTTGGTACTAGGCTGTCGGCCCTAGGGCCTATACAAGCCTAGCCATAACAGTTCCCTGGCTATTTCTTCCCACAGTATTTACTTCCCTGGACCCCTGTCTAGCAGGGTGACTGATGTGATCCCCGGGGTGAATTTCCTATCTCCCATCCAATCATCAAGGTTCCTTTTGAAGAGGGCCAAAGAGGTGCTCTGCTTGACATGTATGGGCAGTCTATTCCATAGTCTGGGGAGTCTCTTGGTCAGGAACCTATCCCTCCAGCATGTTTTGTTCATTGTGATGACAAGGTTTAGATCCCTGGAGCATGTGTCTCTGAGGGATTGTGATTTCTTTAATTGTAGTATGTCCCAACAGCTCTGGGTTTGACATGGCCTTGTATGTTAAGCAGAGATTACCTCTGAGTAGACAATATGCTGAGTATAGGTGGAGATTTTTTAGACGGTCAGCATAGGACATCTGGTTTAGGCCTGTGATTCTTTTAGTGAGGTATTTCTGCGGCCTTTCCAGTTGTTGCAGATGTCTTGAGAGGTACAAACCAAACAAAGTGTTGTATTCTATAATGCGTCTAATGAGGGATGAGTCCAGTGGGACAATGACCTCCTTTTTTCTGGATGAAGAGCCCTTAGTGATGAGGTGTGCCACATAGAAGGATTTCCTGACTGTTGTGGCAATGTGTTTATCGAAGGTGAGACCACTGTCCACCTGTGTCCCTAAGTCTCTTATCACACTTTTGGTGTGTAGTGTACTGCCACCTATGTGGTAATTCATGGGTACATGTTTTTTCCCAAAGGGGATAACTATACATTTCTTGGCATTGAGCTTGAGCCCATGACTCTGGCACCAAGCATATGTTTCTGTAAGGCCCTTTTGTAAAATATCCACATAATTTGGGGATTCAATAATGGCTCCCAGTTTGCAGTCATCTGCAAACCTTGTTAGCCAAAGTCCCTTAGTGTTGGCCTGTACTTCAGAGAAGTAGATGCCAAACAAGAGCAGTCACATGACTGAACCCTGAGGTACTCCATTGCCTGGAGCTGGATTTGGAGTCGGCTACTTTTACAGAGTGGATTCTGTCAATAAGCCAGTTTGCAACCCATCGAGTGACATAGGGATTAATGCCCAGCTTGGTAAGTTTATCTATGATTCCAGAGTGGGGGGTGGTATCAAAGGCCATGGTGAGGTACAGATAGGCTGTGTGGACCACCTTACCTTTCTTCATGGCTCTGGAGACTGATTAGAAGAAGTCAATCAGGTTCAGGAGACAAGATTGGCCCTTCAAGAACCCAAACTGCGTGGGGTCCATTGTTTGAAGGTTGCCAATGTCTTTATTTATAAGTTCCATGATAATATATTCCATGGCCTTGCAGATCAGGCTCATCAGACTGATGGGGAGGTAGTTCCTGGGATCCAAGGTGGATCCCCCCTTGTGGAGTGGGATAACTGTAGCTGTGGTGAGGCTATTATTAAACATGACACTTAGGTGAGTTGCCAGTTAATTTTCTTGTTCATGTATTACACAGCCTGGGATGTCATCTGGTCCTATGGATGCTGTATTCTTAGCTTTGGAGAGTGTGTTTTTTACCTGTGTGGCCGTTATTACCAGAATTTGGCAATCTTTTGGTATTGAGATGGGCCCTTTAGGGGGTGAGAGGGGGGTGAAGTTTGCACTGAATCGATCTGCCAGGATATTGCCAATATCTTTGGGATCAGTATATTTAATGCCATTCTGTTGTAGCTCAGGGCAGATCTGAGCATTGCCATTTAGATTCTTGACATAACTATAGAATGCCTTGTGGTTGTCTTTGGAATCTTTGGCAATTTTATTTTCCTAACTAGTTTTGGAGGATTTTATGAGGGATCTCAGCTTCTTACTGAGGCCAGAAAAAGAGTTTTTTGCATCCTGGGATTTTCCTCTTTTCTGCAACAGCTTCTTCCTTTTGTTGTAAAGTTTGTTTATGGCAAGGGGCCACCAGATTGGCTTCCTTTTTTTGAAGGAGAGCATCTTGGTTCTATTGGGGATGGCACGATTCATGCACTAGTGGATGTGCTCGTACAGTGCCTTAGTGTAGAATTCAGCAGTAGAACTTTCAGTTCCCGTCGGCATAGGTGTCATGAAGTTTGTCACTTATGACTTGAGTAGCAAGAAGTTGGCTTTGAAGAAGGTTTTTAGGGAGGTTTCCTTACTGGGGGGTGGGGTGGGATGTGGATGTCAAGGGTGATTAGCTTATGGTCAGACTTGACCAATGAGCGGGTGACCATAGGTGTGGAGCATCAATTCCCATGTTGGTAATGACCAGGTCTACGATATTAGAGCCCCTGGTGGGACTAAGGTTTGGTTGATCCAGGGCGTTGGAATTTATGAATTTCAAGAACCGTTAGGCAAAAGTATTGGTACACGAGTAGTTTTTCCAGTTAATGGCAGGGTAGTTGAAATCACCCAGTATTAGGGTGTTTGGTTGTATCTTAATATTTTCCAGTATGTTTAGAAAGGTGTAGTGAGAATCTTGGGGCATGGTGGGGGATCTGTAGCAAGCTACAATTTGGATTGCAATCTTACCTAGTGTTAGTTGCATCTGGAGAATTTCAGATGCATTGTTTTGGGCAACTAGTCTGGTGTTGAGAATATCCTTGGTGAATATGGACACTCCTCCACCTTTAGTGTTTCAGTCGTTGTTTGGTGGCCGAAAAGTGTGATAAGAGTTGTAGCCTGGTATTGCAGGGGTGCTCTCTGGAGCCTTGAGCCAGGTCTCAGTTACTGCACAGATATCGATGTTCTCCATTTTTAGGAGTGCCTTGAGAGAGTGCATTTTGAGGTTTAGACTTCTAGCATTGAGTAGCATTACCTTCAGATTTTGCATGGTTGTATCTGTTACGGTGGTGGTTTTGTCCTTTGATCTTTGCCTAAAAAAGGCACTATAGGGGTGACAAAAGCCTTAGCCAGTAACCTGAATCCCAGGGGCGACAGGTGCAGACCATCTCTGGCAAAGCGTCGTGGTCTGTCGATCATGTCATCCCAGGCAGAGAGATACTGGATCCATTTTGAATGACACCAGAAGCTTAGCCAATTGTTGAAGTCAATCATTTTGTCCTTATACTGTGGTATCATTCTGGGCGAAGGCAGGATGTTGCTCAGGGCTAGGGTCATACTTGCCTGGGCCACGTGATCTGAGAGCTCTCCCATGTCTCTTTTCATGTAGTCCAAGGAGGTACATCTCAAGTCATTCACTTCAGCATGGACAATGACAGAGTCATATTTGTACTTGTTGTGGAGTGACTTGAGTGCATGTGTTATGTGGCATTTCCTAGCACCCGACAGGCATCTGACTGTAATTGTTCAGCCTGGTGAGTCGGACATCAGTGTGCCTGACTATAGTGTCACCTATGACTAAAGTGTCGCATACATTGTATTGTCTTAGGAGCTGCTGTTGGGTGGCACACTGGTGGTGTGAGCTATGTGACACTTTGGTTGTGATTGGTGTTTGTTTGCTTTTCAGCTTTGGAGGTCCTTGTTGCTTGGGCAGGTTAATGTTAAGGGCCTCCACATATGTGGGTTTAGTGTTGCCATGTGTGGGTGTTTGTGGTGTGGGTTTAGAAGGGCTATGTGTTGCTTGAGGTGTAGTGCGGCTATTAACCTTCTCCTCTTGACTGTCTAGCACAATCTTGGGTGGAGAGAGCTTTGCTTTCAGCTTGGCTATGTAAGTGCATCTCTCACAGGTTGTAGTGTTTGGTGGTAGGAGGAGAGGGTTGTCTGTGTACATGAGGCAATTGCTGTATTGCCCCAGTGTGCCCAGATTCACCAGGTGGACAGGAGGGAGAAATCACCGGAAGCTGACCCTTGGACATGCCTGGTTTGGTGCCTTTTTTTTTGTAAAGTACAAGAGCTGTTTTCCCTTACCTTAGCAAGGTACTTTGCAATTATAGGCTGTTTATTGCCTATGATTAATTTCTAATTATTAACAAGGAGAGCTGAGTGCTTGTATCAGTTTAAGACTTCCTAGTGCTTTCCAGCAGGTTTTAAAGCAAGTGCTAGTACAGGGATGCTTAAAGGTAAGATAAAAAATGGTTTATTCTAAACACTGCAGTGTGCAGTAGAGGAGTTAGATGTGAAAGTAGGTAACTTAAGTTTTACCTGTCTAAAAAGTAAAGTTTTAGTGGAGAGTCACTATTTTTAAAACAGCAAGATAAATTGAAAGGGGGTGGTCACTTTTGTACTCTGGTACTATGGAATACAGTAGGATGGCCAATAAATTTATAGTTGAAGGTAAGTGATTTCACAAAATGATCATTTTGTTCTTACTCACACAAGCCAGTAAAAACAGAGAGGAAATGAGATATATGTTCAAATTAACATAAGGGGAAGGCAACTAGAAAGATAGTGGTGTTTAAGAACACTACATTAACCGGGTGAGAGGGTGGGGAAAAATTGTTCTGCCTGACTCACAAGAGACAGAGCTGTGGTCTCTTTTCAAGTTTAATACGCAGTTAAAAGCAGAATACAAGTAAAACATAAGGTAAATAAAACAAATCACAGTATTCAAAATAGAAAAAGGCAATAAAGTAATACAAGAAATAAAAAGCAAGCTAACCTTTCCCTCACAGCAAAGTGTAGCAGAGTCTGGGTGAGCCTTTCTAGTAAAGCTCTCAAATGTTTTATTTTAGCCTTTAAATAGAAGGTTTAGTTCCTAGCTCCATCCCCTCAGTTCACAGATGATTAACCTTAACTGACCTGTTCTGTTGACCTGTACTAATTTCTGCCTGACTCGCAAAAGACAGAGCTGTGGTCTCTTTTCAAGTTTTAATATGCAGTTAAAAGCAGAATACAAATAAAACACAAGGTAAATAAAACAAATCACAGTATTCAAAATAGAAAAAGGCAATAAAGTAATACAACAAATAAAAAACAAACTATCCTTTTCCTCATAGCAAAGTAATAGTACTTGCCACCATAAGTAAAGACATTATTCTCTAAGATGATTTCTAATATTAGACAGATTTGTTCCATACATGTCAGTCTAGATTATACAATCCATTTGACAGCTGCAATGCCATATGAGTTGGGAATGACAGTAAGCAAACTTCATATGTCTAGGGTCACCAAAATAAAATTGGAGAAATCTGTATATGATTTCATCTTACCATACAGTTTCTCCAGAAAGTCTCCAGTGTCTTTAAGTATGGTATCATTTTGAACAGGGTAATGTGTTTGAATGGCCTAAAAACAGTACACCTGATGATTCAAACAGCTTGCCAAAGGGCAGGAGCAAAGTTCACACTGCAACTACAAGTTTTAACTATGGTAGAAATGTCAATTCATGTGCCAGTAATATCAGCACTAAACAGGACTCTGTTACTGCAGCCTGTGCTATAGTTAGTGCTGATGCAGCACTAAGTAATGTATCTGAAAATTCATCTAATCACAATGATTTTGTACTAACCAATGCAGAGAATGTGACTGCCAACAGTCATCTGAGCCTGAATGTTGCTATCCCCTCTACCTCTACAGGAATAGGTACTAGGCCCAAAGATGGAGCTGCACATATTCAGATTTTTCAGAAACTACCTTTTCACATCAGGACAACCCAGAAGAGAATGAACAGATCACTAAGCAGGGAGTGGAAATGGAAGAAATCAACGACTTAGAGACCTCCCCATGCTTGGTCTTTAACCTGCCTGATTTCATTCTAAGTAATGACCATATTAAAGTGCTGAATAAGGGTTTGTCATTTATTCTAGCTTTTCACTCTAGGTTGAATGAATTTGTTATAGATATCAAACAATTTGGGAAAAATGACTCACTAAAGAATATTTTTGGCAATGAAAAAGTAAAGAATGACAATACTTGTCAGCAGAAACAGTACAAAAAAATGAGCACCTTTGTGCCAGTAAATCATCAAGCCATTGATCTGTTTGTACATCTATGTGAAAATGACGTTGCCAACTTACGACAGCAGCAAACAGGCCAACAATATCATAATTTAACTACTGGGGAAAGAAAAGCTTTATTCGAATTAATGAGAAATGATAACATTGTAGTCAAACCAGCAGACAAAGGAGGGGCACTGGTGGTAATGAACTCAAATGACTACAAGAGAAAGATGGAGGAGATGCTAAGAGACAATAGAACTTACTGAAATATCACTAGGAAAGAGCTTGAAAAAGTAGTTAATGAGGTCAGTAACACCTTGAGTGATATGCTTGCCACCAGACTTATCGCTCAAGAACTGTTTGATTTTTTTTCAGTACAGCACATGCTCAGATACCAGCTATTAGTGGTTTGTCGAAACTTCATAAATGTTTAAGCGACCTTTGTCTGCGTCCCATAGTAGCCGGACAGGGTTGGGTCACCGAATCACTTTCTGTATACGTAGAGGACCAACTGAAAAAATTTCTACCAGAAGTTGATAGCATACTTAAAGACACTGGAGACTTTCTGGAGAAACTGTATGGTAAAGTGAAATCATACACAGATTCCTCCAATTTTATTTTGATGACCTTAGAAATACAAAGTTTGTTTATTGTCATTCCCAACTCATATGGCATTGTAGCTGTCAAACAGTTTGTACAATCTAGATTGACATGTACGGAACAAATCTGCCTAATATTAGAAGTCATCCTAGAGAATAATATCCTTACTTATGGTCGCAAGTACTATTGGCAATGGTGGGGTGTTTCTATGGGCACCCCATGTGCCAATAGTTATTCTAACATTGTTATTGCCCTATGGGAAAAAGAACATGTCGTCAATGAATCCAACCATGGGCTACTCACCTGATTTATTATGGTCGGTTTGTGGATGATATTCTTTTTATCTGGGAAGGGGATGACATTCTACTAAATTATTCATAGAATTTTTGAACAGCACGACCACCTTCCTGTTTTTTGAAGCACAGTACTGTAAGACAGCCATTGAGTTTCTCGGTGTAAAGTTATTTTTACATCCGGATACAGGACTGGAGACCAGTATTCACAGGAAGAGAACTTGAAGGAATCATTACCTTTACAAAGATAGCATGCACCCAAGGCATGCCTTCTGCAATATATTTGAAAAATCAAGCCACTAGAATCTCTAGGCTATGCACAGCTGATGATGAATTTGAAAAAGAGTTTCAGCAACTTAAAATACATCTGCAAAGAAGAGGTTATTCCAGTAGGGATGTGAAGTGCGATGCACAGAACATCAGAAAGAGGAAGGTTCGACCCTATTTTTCAAGTTAATTTGCTCATGATGAGAAAGTTATCAAGCACAATAACTATTGTCCACCATTAAGATGCATCTTAACCTATTCCACAGATGTTTGACAAGTATGTGACATCATCAGGAAATATTGGCCTGTGTTAACGGAAGATCAGAGCCTAAGGAAAATAGTGGGAGACGTACCCAGATTTACCTTCAAAAATAAAAAGAACGTCAAACGACTCTTGTGTTATAAAGATGGAATTACCAGAAGAACTCAACACACTGAGGGTAGAAAAGGGATTATTAAATGTGGTAAATGCAAAGCTTGCCAGTACATCAATGTTTCCAATCTGTTTCTCCATCCAGTTTCTGGCCAGATTTTTTCCTTAAAGGTGCGAGCCAGCTGCAATAGCAAGCATTTAATATATGTGGCTGACTGCCAGGATTGCAATGCTTTTTATATAGGGATCACCAATTTAAAGAAAGAATTCTTCACCATATACATAACATTGCCCATTTTGACAAGACCAATGCTTTAGCACATGTCAAAATGCATCCTGCACATGCCTTTAAGTTTATGGTGCTACAGTTCATTCCTGAAAATATAAGGGGAGGCGATGTGCATAATCGTACTGAGGTTGGTGAGATTGATTGGATCATCAAACTACGAGCTGATCGTGAACCTGGACTTAATGGTGTGGTACCATTAAAACCTATTCTAAAGACCAAATGTTTCAAAACCCGTCACTGATTTTTCCAGCTAGTTTTGAATCAAGGAGAATCATGTGCCTCCCCCCTCCCTCACTGCCCCCATTTCTATGCTATTTCTTGTATAGAATATTTTATTGGCATGAACTGAAGGAATTGGCTTATACATGCACTGTGATTGCTTTAGGTTGTTTCATTATGGTTCATGCACTGTGAACAGCAGCCTCTTATGTGCCAAGATTCATTCCATTGGAACAGGGTGTCAATTTACTACATCTTGTTTTATTTTTAACAAAGGTGGTGCATTATTCTTTGAATCTATCTAAAGAAAGAGGACTGGTATCTGCTCTGGCAGGGCAGTGTTCAATTGAAAGTAAATGCACACCAAATGGAGAGATGTTTTAACTCGCACTTGAAGTTTTTCCATTGACTGGATTTTAGGGAGGGTGTAATTTTACCATCAGGTCCTGATAGGATGTTTTACCTCTGGCTCACACTGGAGGTGTCAGCTTGTGTAAACTTCTTGATTGGTTAAGCCTTCCTTAAATGGAATATTTTTTTCAGTTGTAACAGTATCTGAGGAAGGGAAATCCCGAAAGCGCTTATCCATCCCAGATGGTGCATCTTTTGTGTTTTTATATATTTTTCCACTAAGAAAAGGATTTTTATCGAGGGTTCATTTTAATAAAGGATTTCAAGAGTTTTTGGATGTCCATGGTGGTCCGTTCATGATTTTTTTCACAGTATTAATAGGCCAAAGGGTGGTGTGATTACAAGGAGTGTCATTGTTGCTGTTTTTCATGTAGTTAAGTCCTTTAATTAAAATCCCAGAACATAAGAAGGGACAAGTTCATGCTGTATATTTTCTTGATGTAATGAACTGCACCGAGTACAGTACTGACAGCATATTCCTTTGTGACTGCCCATAGTAACTGAGTGATTTTTCATCTAATATTTCTAGTACTCTGTAACAAATGCATTTGATTAAACTCTCTCTCTGTAACCTTAACACTGTTGGCTGTATTGAAATGGGTTCTGACTTACTAGGTGCTAATATTAGAATTCCAGTAATTATTAATCTAAGTTTAACAGGGACAAATTGCGAGTCTCTCCTTATCCAGTTTGGTGAGTGTAGAATCCCAGAGTAACCAACTAAGAGTCCTTTTCTAGTATGCTCTGTTTTGCTTTTAAGAATGGATTTAGCAGTTGAGGCAGTAATTTGATCTACTGTGTGTGTGTCTGTGTGTGCATGTGTGTTGTATTTTCAGGTACATGTCCAACAGAACTAGACAGTTTTAGGGACAACAGACTGCTACCTCCATATATGCACTGCTGGTGGTAGAGGGCTAGTCACTGCTCATTTTATGTATGGAGGAATTTCCCTCTAGTTCATAAATTCTACAACAGAGTTTTCCCTTTGTCTTCTCTATGTAGACATTCTGCACTGAATTATATGTCTGCTGTTGTAAACCACGCTATTTTGTCAGGCCAAGTCAGATTTCATCTTTTATTGAAGTATAAATGTTTGTGTGCTGGATGAGTATTAAATATTGGGTCTCACGAATTTCCCTTTGTATGCAGAAAACAGCAATTAAAAGATTGTATATGAATATTTACCCTTTATTACAGTTTTATGAATTGTGAAGGCCTCCTGCTTGATGCTCACTGACAGCTGTTTTTTGATTATGATCATTGATTCCAAGTGTGAGATGCAGACCTTTTCTTGAACTAGAGACGAAACCCTCCATATATAAAATGGGCAGTCAATACCACCACCAGCAGCACTTATATGATGGCGATAGATGGGAACTTTGAAAATATAAATAAGAATTTGAAAAAGGTGGAATTCTGAAATGAGTGGGTGTAAAACCTTTGTTTTCATTGTCCTTAAAAATCAGTACATGCAAATAATCAAATTTATCTGTTTTGTTTAAAATTAAAGGTGGTATTCATAGTTGCTACATGAATGCATAGAGGCTATCTGCTCTGTCCATGAATAAATGCAGCAAAGCCACAATTCATAGAGGCCATTTACACTAACACATTATTGCCATGAATAACCATAATCAAATGAAGTCATATGAGATGCAAATGAGAAATTATGTAAAACAACATATGGTAATAAAGACCTGTCCCACTACTTATGATCCATGGTCAAAGTTTTGCACATTTCCATGCTGTCCCCAGATTTGTTATAAAAGATGGAGTAGAACCTGTTATATCTACTTTGCTATCTGTGATGATTCTGACACTTCCTGCTAGCCCTGCTACTTTTTGGTGTGAGCTGCTTGTCTTGACCAAGCCAAAACTGATTGCGTCCAGTGGTGTTCACCAGCCAAGTAAGTGGAGATATAGGCAGAGAATCACTCAGTATAATTTTGATGATCAGGAGATTCTTGATAGGTTCTAGGAAGATAGGAATATTATAAGGATCTTGATGAGTATGTACACCCCCCCTAGGTGCAATGGGGGGTCCTTGGCTTTCCTATCCCTGTGGATACTAAGATATGCATAGCCATTATTTTACTTGCCACGGTGACCTTCTAGAGACAGAATTGGGACACATTGGGTATCTTACAGGCGTCTGCCTTGGTAATACTGCAGCAGTTCCTGGATGTATTCTTGGCACATGTGGAGCAGTACATCTCTTTTCTGGTGTCACCTCAGGCCTGAACCAGGACTACCTGAGCCTTTAATGGTGTGGCACATTTTCCCCAAGCTACTTGTTACAACTCATGTTGCAAATAGGGCTCCATCTGATCCACAGGGGGAGCAGTGCTGCAATAATTAAGGGCTACCATGCCAGGTAGTGTGTGATGCATAGGGTGCATCACCAACATCTCTGCCTAGCATCCTGGCAGTGCACATGATTCCCATATCTGGCACACTAGCTCATTCTTCTGCCTTTTCCTGCATAGTAGGACCCCAGTGGTCATACATACATACATACATTCAAGTATTTCAAACACAGGCATTAATGCCCTTCTAGTCAGCCAATATACCAAAACAGTTGTTCCCATAATGTGTCCAGTCTGTTCTTAAAAATATCTAAACTAGTGCTTTGTTTAATGTAATTCGGTAGTGTGTTCCATACATCAGCTGCTCTCCCAGACAACCAGTTAGTACACTCCTCACCCCTATAGAATCTTTTACATAGGTTGTCTGATGATTCTGTACTACTTTTTGATAACCTCAAAAATTCCCAGAGGTAATTGTCTCTAAATGCCCTGTATACCTGAATAAGGTTTCCTCTTAAATATCTATATGAGACACTGTACAGATTCAGATATTTTAGTCTTTCATAATAACTTAAATGTTCACATCTGTGGATGCCCTTCATATATTTCCACTGTACTCTTTCCTGTTTACTCATGCTTGTTTTCTCATAAGGTTTCCATATTGTTATTCCATACTCAAGTTTGGGTTTAATATAACAAACAATGACGTTATCATTTCTGTTTTCCGAGACTTTATAAATCTTTTTGTATAACCTATAGTTCTATAACTATCATTAACCTATTGGTTGATAGGTTAGAAAAACTCAAAGCTGGATCTACCCATATACCCAGGTCCTTAAATGAGTCTACAGTTTCAATGACTGTGTGCTGTATAAAATATTCACCCGTCAATTTACGTCTCCCAAATCTAGTCATTTTTGTGCCAAGTCATCTTGTTGGCAAGCGGAACATATGTTTTTCTCTTTTTCTTTCCACAGTTCCATGAGGTTTTAAGCAGTATCACAAGAAATGCATGCAGTTAAAAAGTTCCCTCCTTTTTACTTTTTATTTATTAATAACTTATTCGCCTTCAAGTTAAACATTGATGTGTGAGTGAAAATTAGGTCAAACTGTAACAAAAAAAAATCACAACTGACTCACACTAGGTCGAGGTCAAATGTGTAATACACATCTTCTAAAGATAGACTAGGTCATAGTGGAAGTGATTTTGAAGAGGGGTTATAATGAGAGCTGGATGGTGACTTGATCTGACGTCTTGACCTACTTGATGCAGGTGATTCTCCAGACACTCATCTGACAGTGTTGCAGGAACTGGACCTCCAATAAAAGGTTCTGCTAGGTTTAGATGAATGTTGATATGGCCGGCATGAAATCGGTTGTGCTTGTCCCCTTCCCCCTTACTAATTACATTATTTTACTTTCTTGAGAAGGACTTGTAGTCTCATGTGACCTGCCCACACATGTGCTGACAATACCCTGTCCTCTTGCCCTTCCAAGACAGACTCCTACTTGACTCTGGTAAATCCTAACTAGCATACAAATGTAAGTGACCATTGATGCCTGGTGTGCCACCACACTATGCATCAGTGTGATCATGGCATTATCCCTACTCTGTGCCATTTCCAGGTTGTGCTGGAATCTTCATTTATACCCTGGAGGACTGAATCTCTGTGGCAGTATACTGAGCCCTAACAATATCAAACTACATTTGCTTCTGGGCAGCCAATGCTTTACATGTTTTCTGAGGTAGCTGTGACAAATTCCTGTGGCTAACACCTCTTTGTAAAGGTGTCATTGTGGACATTGGTACCTCTGAATTTCTGCTGTCATCCTGAAAGTAGTTGTCTGGGTTTGGAGATAATGGTGTATAGGAGCATGGGTTTTCCTCCTGTACAAGTGAGAGTAAAATGTCAGCATGTGCTTGACATTGTGATGCTCTGTCACTTTCTGAGTTACTAACATGTTATGGGGTAAGAGATCCTGCCATTAAACTTGAGAACTGCTTGACCTCATAACTATAACTGTGTCATCATCATCATCATCATCATCAACAGCCACTCTGCTGCTGATATCCTCAGTATTTATTTTTATAGTGAGACTGTTTGTTTCCCCTGCTGACACTTCAAAAATATATGAAAATATTACCAATAAAGAAGTGGGATAAACAAGTTTATGAGGAGTAAGGAGGTGTGGGGGACACTTACTATGTACACTGCCCACATTGTCATTCTGTGCAAATGTAGAAGGTTCACCTGTTAATAGTAATTGTTATGTGTTTAATGTAATTATTCCATGTCAGCATTCAATTGTCTATATTAATATATGTTACTGTTTTAAAACCAGCCTTCTTGAGCAGACATGTGCTGCTGCTGTGGACATTGGTAATAACCAGTTTCCATACCACCTCTGAGTATTCCAGTCCCATCATCCTCTATGTCACAGTCATCACCACAAATGGAGAAGAGGTATTCCTCATCTAGTGTTAAAGTGATATTTGTTGGAGATCCTTCCTGTACCGGTATGATCAATTACATTTTGCCTCGCCTTGGCTCTAGCATATCATACTATATCATTTGTCCTCTTCTTGAACTATATTAATGTGCTTGTTACTTCTACCAGCTGTATTAATGTCCATTACAACTTGATTCCAGGCTTTTCCCTTTCAGCTTGTTTGGGCCCCCATTATCAGACAGACATTTGTCATAAGTCTTAAGGGGTGACATAGGGATATGGTTTTCCTCATGACTGATGTTGTCATTTCTCTTCCTTGATGATTCCATTTTTTTTTTGAATGAGCTGGCAAAGTAAAGAATATTTTTGTCAACAGAGGATATAACAAAGAATGGTTAGCTACCTTAGAGAAAAAGGTACTTTTACTCGGACAATCTAAAGCATGTCCCATTTTAGCTAGACCACAGTTTATTTCTACTTTGGATGGTCTGGACGTTCAAACATCTGGCAAATCTCACCTCAACTTTCCAGCTTTTCCTATACCTATATCCAATGAGATGTGGTTGATCAAAGACATCATTTCATCCAATTGGAAAATAGTCCTGGGCACATTGATGTGGCTATAATTCTAGGTGACAAGCCACTTTTTACTTTCAGGAAGACGCACAACCTCAAGTCACTATTAGAACATGGTCACAAAGCAAAATCCAGTGTTTGAAAACATCATTTGGTACCTTCAATTGTGGCCACTGTAAACAATGTAGATTTATAAGTAATTCTTCCCCAGTTTCCTATAAACATTTTAACTATGTCACCTGAGAAAAGGAAAGCTTTAACTCTGTTTCTAAATATATGATGTACACAGCTTGGTGCGACTCCTGTGACTGCTTTTATATAGGCAAAACTATTAGGTGCCTTAACTGGAGAATTTATGAACACTTACTATTAAAAAGAAGGACTACAAGGCCTTGGCTAACCATGCAGAAATCTGTAGCGGTTTTAAGAAAGTTACTTTTTTTTGTTCTTGATTCTGATCGTGCTGACATTCTAGTGATTGTAAGACACTTCTCGAGTGCCATAAATCATTATGGCAAATTAGACTAAGGGTAAATCATGCCCCGGGTCTTAATGAGTTCATAAACATTGTGTTTTTTTACAATTATAGCGTTTAAACTAAGGTTTATGGTCAGATTTTTACCTGACTGATGGTTTTACACCTTTCATTACTTTTTAGAAACATTCTTTCACTTTATCTTTAACATCGGGTTCTTTTTAACACTATTTCATGAAGACACTCTCTATGTAATTAAAGAACAAAAGCGCTAAATTTTGAGTGTCCGGAGCCTTGTTTTGGTTTGTTTTTTCATTGTTATCAAAATTTCAGTGTTTGTTGTTCATCTTGCCCACATTTGATCTCTTCTTTGCATAAAAAAATATGCCACAGTCTTGCATAAATTTTTCTAGCACCTTTATCAAGTTATCACTAAACACACGTGTGCATATATTAATATAAAAGAAAACCAGTTTCCAGTTCTTTTATGTCTGTTACATATTCAGTACTTCAAGTACAGTTGTTTTAGACATTGATTTCCATTTTTTAGTGTTTTTTCTGGTAGCCAGCACAATTAAACATAGCTGGAACTTACTGTGTCTAGACAATTCAGATCGTCTGTCCCAGCTCAAAAGTAAAATTTCCTTACATCCATTTGCTCACCCAATATTTCTGACAGAGTGCTCTATAGGGAATTTTTAAAATCTGCAAACTCAATACACTCCCTAAACATATGTTCCCATTTACCTCTTTCTTCCCCATCACACCCCCAACATTTGCCATGTATCTGAGGAAAAAAATCTTTGGAGTCTGCTTGGGGTATAAAATACCTATGCAAACATTTCCAAGCAAAAATCCTAAACCTTCTAGACTTTGTTGCGTACTTGGGAGCCATACATATGCCCTCCCATTGTTCCCTTGTAAATTGCTTAACCAGTATTTCCTCCCAATCTTTTCTAACTTCCTCTGATTGATTCTTATAATAATTGTGCAGTAGTTATATGCTCCACTAACTATCCTTTTTTAACAGAATCTTCTGTTCAAGATTAACTACAAACTCTACCAGAGCAGATATTTCACTTAGACCCTATCCTTTTCTCTTTGTTAATACTCTGCTATCAATCCTGCGAGTAAAGTCAGTCTCTAGCCCGCAGTCCTAATGTCTTCTTGGCCTCATTCCATTATATTACCTTTCCCTCTTTAGATTTTTATTTCCAATACCTTAGTTCTGTTGCCAGTTTTCTCCAGTAAATTCCAGTTCTGTCTTGCCTATCCTCTATACCCTATCGGCAAAATCTCCTTTTTTCATTCTCATGACGGCTTATTCTTAAAAAACATTCTGCTACTTGATGAATATAGTAGTCTATGTGGCTGCTGCAATTCTCCTCAAGGATTTGTATCCAAAATCTGACTCTCCTTATTTCTTGAAAGTCCCCCTGGTTTTATCATCATCCCTTTCTGCTTTGAATTACAACTTTCTGCTTTTGTTACACATATGAGCCTTAATTGTGTAGCTCTAATATAGCCCTTCAAATCAGGTAATCCTAAACCACTCTGTTCTATTGGTAGGATCAACTTATCCCATTAACCCTTGTCATCTTCCTCTCCCAGATAAATTCCTTCAACTCTTTATTAATTATTGTGCACAAATTCTCCTCTGTTTTACAAAAATATGCCTGACTTGTCTATAAAAGTGACAGGGCTAAAAACATTTTTACTGCTTGTATCTTACTATCCAATATCCATAAACAGCAACTTCCAGTTTCTCAGTTTTTGTATTATCTTTTTCTTATGAAATCCCCATAAATAAAGGTGTTGCTGAACTCGTGGCTAGGTACCTATATTACAATTATAACTCTTTTTTATCTTCATTAATTTTATATTCTGAAAAGAACTGAAATTGTCACAAAGTGTTGCATATACAAGAAACGTATTACATCTCATGGCATTTATCATTCTGTCTTATTTTTCAAGCCATCTTACTTACAGAAAACACTTATTTTTAGATAAATCCAAGGACATTAATTTAGACGTTCATTGGTACAAAAATAAGAAAAAACATCTCAACTCTGCATATGATATAATCAGTGCAATTTTACAT